>NW_024040596.1:26853588-26886562 GCF_014851395.1 Micropterus salmoides
CAGCTTCCTGACATAATGTACCTTCACAAAGAGTTGCATAATATCTGTAATTCAAAAGAGTATTTGACTGTAATTACATTGGCTCTTTGGCAGGAGACAGACATAAAGTGAAATTTGAACGGACAATTTGGCTGTCTGACACAAATGCTTGCAAAATGCAACCGATGCTAACGTGCAAGACCTACTTCATTAATTTAGCTATTTGATGTTTTATACTATAGATCCATCTGAGAAGCTGCAGAGCTGCCGCTATACATTCAACTTACACTGTAAATTTCTGGCTAAACTGAGGCTTTTTGAAGGCCCTTTTCTCTCTCTCTCTCTCTCTCTCTCTCTCTTGCCTGTCATTCACCGGTCTTGTGTGAGTTTTCCGTGTTGCTGACAACTGCATGCACGTCGCGGTTCCTCGCGGGTCTTTTTCAAGTAGCCGGCTATTTAAAAATGCCAGGCAGAGTGCAATATCTACTTTTTGAGGGTCAAAGGGCACAGCGGTCCTGGTTTTTATCTATAAAAAATGTCTCCTTAAGAAGGTATTACATGAATACGTTGCCACCAATCTAACCACAACATGTTTGACTGGCTAGTCTCAAAACTTTATAGGCATTTTTCTCACTTTCAGTGTTTGCGTAGTTACTGCACTTAGACTTTGTAGGGCAGTATACTCCTCTTAATTAAATTCATGTTGAGTGGCTTTCGAATTCAGATATGTGTCACGTGCAGTATTTACTACCACACTGTCTGGTTGGTCCACAAATGCAAAAGCAGACTGAGACCCACGTCACCAAACTTATTGGATGTGAAATCACCCTTACCTGTTACAATGATAAGCCTTTTGCCTGCTGTTTTCTTGCCATCTTAAGTATTTATTAGTGATGAAAAGAAATAAAAGGGTTTCAAATGGGAGGACGGTAGAAAGCGGCCTGGACTAATTTCACAATCGGGACAAATTTCTGCCAGATCGGTTGTTTTGACATTCAGCTTGAGCGGGTTTGTCAGAAATGTTGGTCGTTGTCTTTAGTTTGAGCAGGTCCGTGGTCCATTTTCCTTAATGGCTGCTGTCAAAAGATAACTGTAGTGTGTTTTTTAAATATTAGTCATAGTTTTTACATGTTTATTTGTAGTCTGAGACCTTCAGCTCCATATTTTCTTTTTTTCTTCTCACTTTCCATTGATAGTAGAACTGCACAAAGTAAAGTTGCATTGCGTTGCGTGGCTGTTTTGTTTTAATAAACTTTATTGGAATTGTCACTGGATAAAAAGCTGACCAGGGGTTCCCATGCTTATCAATGTGAGCACAAGAGGCACAGGGCTGGATTTACTAACATCCCAAATAAAGAGTACTAAATTGCGTGTGCATTCTAAAATTTTGCACGTGTAGGCTAATTGTATTAGGCTACCTGCCACCTGGATGATTACTAAGAATTAACTAAGAACAGGAGCAAACACAATGGAGGTGGCAGTATTTAAATAAGGGTTTTTCGTGTTTTAATGGTGTCCGCCATGGACAGTCCGGAAGGAAAGCAGCCAGTGCCACTTGGATATAGAATAATATTATCTAATATTTTTCTTTCATTAGGGCTGTGTCTCCTTCTCGCAACCATAACCACAGCCTATCTCTGCGCAATAGTGATGTGTGATACCACTTAATTCTTATACGATCCAATACCAAGTAATACCCAGGGTGGTCTTGCCGATAGCGATACCAATACTTTTTACATATTTTATTTCTAGTTTAATGTGACCCAGCGGCTCACTTCAAAGAAGCTCCGTCACAGAGCCGTAGCACAAGCATGACTTTGACAGACGGAAGGAGAAGTAGTTCCTATCAACCGAATATAATTAGATCATCCTGGTGACAGTAAGATACTTATGATAAAACACACACTCAGTCCTAATTACTGAGTTTAGATATCGATCCTTTGAGTGTCGATCCTAGAGCAGGAAACGTTGGTATCAGAAATATTGATACTTTAGATCAGCTTACATGTTAATTTGCTGGTGATATCAGGTTTGCACATATTTTTACTCACGCAAACGTTTAGTAAATCTGGCCCACACTGTACAAGATTAATATAAGAACTGTGTCTGCCCAGCTTCAGCAAGGAGCAAGTCTCACTGGCCTTTGGAGGATTGTAACCAAATGAACCGGAGGGCAGTGTGCCATGTCACACACACACACACACAAAAGGAAACACACAGGCACAGTCGAGGCCATGCTGTTTGGTTAAGTGTGCGTATCAGCCTGTTGAAGCATGCTCTCATATGTCTTAATCATTTGTCTGCCAGGCTTTGACACAGCTCAGACACTGGGCAGCCATGTCAGCACACACTTCCTGAACACACACACCTAAACGCAGTGCAACGCGTTACTCCTATGCACACGTATTAAGTGTGTTTAACGGGTGTGACTGGTGCAATGTTTTGTGAAACAAAAATGTGATCATGAAACTGAACACTGGATAATTTATTGTTTGGTTTACGTACAGTGCATGAAAGGGGAACTCGATTTTAAACATCAAAGTCTGTCTGCAGGTCTTGTGGAAAAAGTTGTATAAAGCATTTAGTGGCTCCTGAGGGAGTTTACCAGACCGCTGTAGCCCGCTGCATCATCTACTGCAGGCTAGAGGCTCAAGGCTACTAGCACAACACACCTGAATCTCCAACTGTCAGCAAGTTGGGTTGCATTGTGGGTAATGTATGTGCCAGGTCTTCACAAGAAAGAATTTCACTGTCACTGGTCTCAACTGCTGCTTGTTGATATGCTCATGTTATTTTCTTTTTTATACAGAAATATATAATGTGTTTTTTGAAATTATTTTTTATGGCCAGTTGAAGTTTTAGCAAAATGGTACTTGAGCCCAGTTCAGACATTCACTCTTTATCTTAATGGGCACAGTCTCATCTAGATGTTTTTTCCCCCTTCAGGCTTGTATTATGTAAATATAGATCCACTTTATTTTATTAATATAAGAACTTCCATAATTTAAATTTTGCATAAAATTATGTCAGAAAAGCTATTTGGTTGAGTTTGAAAATCCCCAATTTAATGCGTTTGAAGAAATAAATAAGAAATTATCTACAGCCATAATTTGTTTCTGTGAGCGTATGGAACTGTGAACACGGTATTGTCTATCATACTGAGCTGTGACATGAATGTAACATAACAACTCCAGATATAAGGACAATGTAAGAGTAGAGATTCAGTCTGAGATAGTGTCCTGTGCCTCATTGTCTTTTCAGAAGAACATTTGGTTTGAAACTGATTGAATTAACTGTCACAGAGCTTTTCTGCTCTGCCACGGGCTTGTTGCTGAAAAACCGAGAATGGGATTGGAGTCATCATTTGGCGGACACACACACAAACACACACACACACACCACACCACACACACACACACACACACACACACACACACACACAGTCTGTTGGAGCTGTCTTTCTGGCTTGTCCATGCATGAAACTTCAGCTTTTCTCTCAACCACTCAGCCCTCACTCACAGTTTATGGAAGTGGAGACACATTCACACACACACACACACACACACACACACACACACACACACACACACACACACGCACACGGGGTATATTCTTATAATAGTGCAGTCCAAGCCTAAGGGGGCAGCCCAGTCCTCCTTCAGTCAGTGTGATGTTCTCTGCTCCTTCATCCATCACCAGCTTGTCCCTCATACTAGAATAGAATTACCATTAACCTGCATGCATCTGTGTCTGTGTGATTTTTATTACCTTCTCATGAAATTACATTTCTACCTCAGTGTAAGTCCCTCTGGCTATGTTAGGACAGGCTATGTAGACACAGCCTGTTGCAGTGATTCATATTTTATAAGTTGATCATACATTTGTTAATGAAATAGAATTACTTACGAGAAGGACCTCAAAATTGTACTCAAGTGCAGTACTTTTTTCAGTCAATTTACTTTCCACCACTGGGATTAACACTAACCTTGTTAGTCCTCACTTACTGATTTGACATCTGCCCTCTGATACAAAACTGAAATATTTGTATAAAATGTGTTATCCTCAAATGAATACAAAGAAATAAACAAAACGTTAATTGTCAGCCGGTCAGCTGCTAATTAGTCAATAAGCCACTGATTCTGAAGGATTAATAAACGCTTTTAGCCAATCACCTGATGCTCTGCCTGAACCAATGTAAAGCTGCGTTAGTTTTAGCTTTTCTGAGGCTGGACAGTCCCAGTTTGGGAGAAGGCTCAGGCGGCTCAGACCTCCGTAGGCTACATCTTTGTGGGACATGTCCCTCGAAGACAGCAGCCTCTGAATTGGGACACAGCTGCTGAGTTCTATGAATATAAATCTTGAACTGAATGAACAATAGTCCTGCTGTTTTTTGTTTCCGGTGCAATAAGTGCGCTTTACCACAGAGTGGAACAAAAAGAAATGTCTTTAATGCTGCGGTACAGAACATTTCTAACATCAGACTTTTAGATTAAACACACACAGTGGCTTGGGGCAAGTCAATTCTCATTCTCTGTAGGAAATTATTGATTGTTTTCTACTATAAACAGGACACAGATTACCATCTATGTTTGTTTGTGTGTGTGACTTTACCATGCTTTTTGAAGAAAAAAAGACATTTGTTGATAATATTTTATTGGGAAATTAGTTCTCTGTTCCCCTGCACAGAATGAATATGCACAGACACACACCTAGCATCATTTGTCCTCCCACTTACTCTTGTGTTGTGTGTGTGTGTGTGTGTGCATGTGCATTTTCATGTTTGTGTGAATGTCTCTGCATGAACATGTCCTGGTTTTTATAGCATTATTAAACGAAGGGAAGGTAAAGTCCTCTGAAGGTGTTATCTGAAATGTAATAATTCAACCAGCCGTTTGCAGCAGCACCAGAATGCTCCTTTCATTGCAGCATGTAATTAACATTTATGCTGAGCCTGAATAGCTTCATGAGTGACACTCAATAACAGGAAATAGTGTCTGAACTTCTCACTTGAATATTGTGACTAATTGATCATCATTTGCTGCTGTAAACATTTAATGAAGTGCATCTTTTCTTCCTAATAAGAGCGGACATGACGATTTCAAATCAAGAGATGATTAATGTACAGATACATTTAAATGCTGTGTGGGTGTCTGCGCCTCCTCAGGTGACACAACATTAAACTTTCAAAAGCCTAGATAATCAAACAAATGAGCTTCCTTCTGGAAAATGCAATTTACTGGAGCTCAGGAGTTCTGAGAGGTAAATAACATTTAACAAGGAATTAGTAATTCCTCTTCTTATAATTGGAAAGTCAAGGCTCTGCCTATGTATGGCCGTGGTTTTTTTTGTACTGCTTCACAGCAGTATGAATGGATTTCACCTTCATCTTTCTTTCATTTCTTGTCTCAGGTAAACATGCCAGAGCTGGCCTTGCTGCGTTTCGTGGTATTAGATGACGACTACAGGGGACGATTTCATTGGCCAGTACAGTGTGGCCTTTGAGTGCCTTCAGCCTGGTTATCGCAATGTGCCCCTGCTGGGCATGGCGGGGGACCCCTTACCCCACACCAGCCTGTTTGTCCATGTGGCGATCACCAACCGGCGAGGAGGCGGGAAGGCCCAGCGACGAGGTCTGTCAGTGAGGAGGGTAGGGAGGCGTGGGCGGGAGTACGTCACACTAAGGCACACTGGCATCAAGGTGGTGGACGAGACTTTCAAGCCGGCTAGTGCACCCTCAAAGAGGCAACGGACCTGCGGGAGGATGCTCAGGTGAGAGGGGATATGAATTGTGATTATCAAGCCATTGATAAAATATATATTCCTCCCAGCTGCAGGAAGGGACACTTAATAGACTAACTTTTATAAAAGTTTATCCAAATCATAAAAATAACACTTAATCCCATTGTATCAAGCCATGCACATGGTGTAGATTTTATGTGCTAAGGCAAAGGCTTTAGTTTGACACTGTATTTCAAAATGTTTCAATTTACACTTCAAACATACAAAAGCATTTCTGGTTCTGAGTTCAGTCAGAGTCTGAGCACAGGCACACTTCCAAACACACGTCTATTTATCTGAACAGAACAATAAATGGCATCGTTTTGCTACTTGAAGTACCGTAATTGCCTCCATAAAGTGAGCCATCAGAAGACCAGCATACACCTGTCCCTTTTAACCTCACGCGCCTCTTCAAATCACCTCCCTGGGGAGGTGTACTGGAATGTACTGGCTACACTGGGTAATCCACAGACCACCGTCTTAACATTCAGGATATTTTTTAAAAGAAAGGAAAATTAAAAGTGTCCAGTAAGGATTTTGGATAATCCAGAGTAACCAGGACATTCTCCTGGAAAGAGAAGTTTAAAGAGTTTTTCAATCATTCATTGCTTTGAGCAGCACAAACACATTTCCATTTATCTTTATCGTGTCATCATCTCAAAACCTGGGCACATACAATCAAAACTACCTGCACTGGATTCTCCTGGAGTTGAGTGAGAACACCAAACCAAACACTTTCTCTGGCACTTTGTGTTAAATTGGCTTATATGGCAAACCCCAGCCAGGCAAGAAATGCTAACAGCTGAGTCACCGCAGATCAGGTGTTACTTAGCTTTTGTATTTTTAGGCTTTCTTGATGAAGATGTCTGGTTGTGAGGGTCAATTGGAGTAGCTCACATGATGGTGCTGAAATCAGACACCACCTGAGGTATCTTTGTAGGGCAAAGAAGCCAGAGAGAAAGAGAGTGGAGGAGGAATGCCAGTGACAAAAGAAGAGTGGAGGAGGCGTATCTATAAATACCTGCAAAAATAGAACCTGGTCGCACAGCACCCACCAGCTTATCACTGAATACAAACAATCTAGAGGTGGGCGATGTGAATAGAATCCTCTTTCACTGTGTATCTGTTATTAGAGGTACATATTATGAGATATAAAGTATGTGGACACCCCCGCCTTTCATGTTTCAACATGACAATTCCCCCGTGCACAAAGCTAGATCCATAAAGAAATGTGTTTGGTGTGGAAGAACTTTTAACTGGTTTGCACAGAATCCTGACCTCAACCCCATCCACCACCTTTAGGGTGAACTGTAATGCCGACGGTGAGCCAGACCAGCTCACCAATGCTCTCTGAATGGGAGCAAATCCCTCACAAAGCCATCCCAGAAGATCAGAGGCTCTTTATTGTATGAATAGTTTGACATTTTGGTGAAACAAGTGTACTGGCTACCATGAGAGTTAGATGAAGAGTCAGGACATGGTTAGCCTAGCTTTGCATAAAGACCGGAAGCAGGGGGAGGCAGATAGCCTGACTTTCTCCAAAGTTAAAATAGTTCCATACGCAAATGGCAATATATTATGTGGTATTAGAGGGAGTTGTTTGCTGTAATAATTTCTTGTCGAACAACAGTTTATCCATCCACCTAGTACATCAGTGTAGTGTTTCCCTTGGTCGCCTGACAATCCCTCTGTGACGACAACTTTCTAGGAAGTCACTGTCTCATCTGGTGTTCACAAAGAAATAGTTACAGCACGTAACGCCTCATAAGACCACAAATTGTCAAAAGACATTTCTGTTTGTGTATGGATTAAACAAAGATGACAAAGCCTTAACACCATCCACCCACACACAGATGCAAGCAAAGACAAACCTGCTAGCAACAACGTCAGCAAAGACAGGCCTCCCCATCAACCTAAGACCAATTTAACGTGCATCTACAACACCAGCGATGACTCCATCTGACTGGAAAAAGCAGAGTTAGAAGACATTACCACCTTCACCAGCCTCGGAAGTGTTGTGAGCAAAGGTGTAGGAACAGATGCTGACATTAAAGCCCAAATTGGGAAGTCTAGAGCCGCTTTTGTTAGAGTAAGGCCCATCTGGATCTCAAAAGAAATATGCTAAAACACCAAACTCTGGATATTCAGCACCAACATTAAATCAGTGATGCTTTACGGTTCAGAAACATAGAGAGAAAACAAAATCCTCCTTCTAAAAAGTCCCCACCTTTTGTCAACAAAAGCCTAAGAACCATCTTGATGATACATTGGCCAAACACTATCATAAATAAAGATATGTGGGAGAAAAGAAATCAAGAGAAAGCATGCATCCAGATGAGGAAAAGGAAAAGGGCTGGATTGGACACACCCTAGGGAAGCCCAAAACCATTCCCACAAGAGAAGAGAAAACAAGGGAGACACAGAAACAGCTGCAGGAGGTCAATAGAGAGAGAAAGAAACGAAAGTACATGTGGATGAAGCTGGAGATGGCGGCCCAGGAACGGGGGGCGAGCAAGGCTAGCTATTTCCCACTGCTGAATTTATGTATAGCTAAGCTAATTGTCTCCTAGCTCAAGCTCTGTACCGAACGCACAGACACAAGAGTGGTGTTAATCTTCTCTTCAGACTTTTGGCAAGAATGCATTTGTTTTGGTTTTGTAGTTTTCAACATTCATAACAGGTGTATATGTTTAGGTGTCTGTATAGTTTTGGCCATGTAGTGCAGCTTTATGAATTAAATAACTTAAAGTTTATATTTGGTCCCCCGAAAAATCAAGATGTTCTATGACACTGATGGCACAAATCCTGTAATTCCTAAACTGCCATAAAGGACTCCTGCTCATTCATCTGCGTTTGCATTTCCCACAATAGTTGAATAGCCTCCTCAGTATAAACGGTAGAGCAAAATCCCTATCGTATCATGTATCACCCAACCCTGAACCAACCACTCTGTTAGACATCCTCCCACACAAACCCACACACACACACACACACACACACACACACACACACACACACACACACACACACTCACTCAGTCCTACACAGAAACACATTTGCTCATTCATAAACGGCTTTTAATCTGCCTGTTTCAATCTCCTCATTGTCCTTTCCCTCCGACTTAAACTCTCTCTGTCCCTGTCTTTCTGCCATGAGTCCAGCTGTGGGCTCATCTGCCATAGTCAGTTATTATTCATCATGCCTCTATTGCTGCGTGTCTGACACACACACACACACACACACACACACACACACACAGACACACTCACACTTCCACACAGGTGGGGCGTGATAATCGCTAGTCCAGTTGGGGCTCTGCCAGGTGGTAAAGTGCATTTAGTTAGGCAGCAGAAGTTTCCATTCTAGTGCTTATATGTGCAAAAAATATATCTTTTACCTTCATAATGAAGTGACCCAAAACGGCATTTCAGCAGATTGACACATGACTCCTATTTTGTTATCCATGTCAGATCTGCTAACCAACGCAGTGTTGCATCCTGACACACCTGGAGCAGTTTAAAAATAATCTAAATGCTATGATTTTTCCGGTCCACATTTATGCCATATTGACTTTTTTTTTGCCAAATGCGCTTAAGCTAAGGCTGATTTCACTAGATTAAAAGCAGCAATGACTGCCATATTGATTTAATTCACAAGAGAGACAGCAGATGACAGGCCAAAGGAGGGGTAGTGTGTGTGTGTTTGTGTGTGTGTGTGTGTGTGTGTGCGCACAGGGTGTCACCCTTTCTGACCTTTCCCAGCTTAGTTTTACAGCCGGAACTGTACATCTGATCTAATACTATTTTCTCTCTCCTCCTCTTCCTCCCCATCCCAAACTCTCTCTCTCTCTCTCTCTCTCTCTCTCTCTCTCTCTCTCTCTCTCTCTCCCCCCCTGTGTATTTTGCCATCATACTGTTTCCAGAGCACCACCTCCAGTTTCAAAGAGCAGTGTGGGCTCCCCACGGTGGCCAAACTGAAGCAGTGCATCCAGAGCCTGGCCACCAGGCTGCAGAGCCCCGAGGGCATTATGGGGGCCACCATGGTGCTGAAGGAGGGTTACCCGTGTCTGGAGCCTCTGGTCAGCCTCTCAGAGCCGACACGCAAACTGCTTGCTGCCTACGACACGGTCAGTAAGACAAATGAGCATGGCGTGCATAGAGATGTGGACCCACTACACTGCCTGTTTGTTTGCATAGTAGATTTTACCCAAATGACCTTTCATTTAAATGGGTAACCACTAGTTTTGAATGCCACAATAAGGCTGACTGTTTTTCTTATTGTCAACAAAACCCTGTGAAAAGACCTGATATAACTTATTCCTTTTGTGCCACAGAGCTTCACTGTTAAACTATTAAAGTCATCAGTGAGCCACATTGTCGCACTGGGTGAAATATTCTTCATTGCAATGAGTCAATCCCATGTACAGCGCAAATAGTCACCATTGCACCAAATATATATTAATCAGCGTCTGAAAATAGTCACCAACTAATTTACTCCTGTTTGAGAGATGTTGCTTAAAACTATGGTGTATAATACAGTACTAAAAGTATACAGCCACATTAGCAGCTCTGTTAAGTTGTACTCAGGAACAGTGGTTCTTTGAGCTAAATGCTAATGACCGCATGCCAACATGTCCACAGTTACAGTTAACATGCTGATGTTTAGCAGGTATAATGTTCACCATCTTAGTTAAGTCAATTAAAATACTAACTAGTACCCAACTTAAAGGACCAGTGTGTAGGGTTTAGTGGCATCTAGCAGTGTAGTTGCAGATTGCAACCAACTGAATAAGACTCACGTCACCCTCCACTTCCAAGAGTGTAGGAGAACCTACGGTAGCCACGAAACTTGTGAAAAACACTAAACACTCTAGAGTCTGTGTTTGGTTTGTCAGTTCTGGGTTATTATAAAGGGCTCATTCTAAGGTCTGATCTTATTTTCAGGTGATTATACACTAATGAAAACATATTTATGAATATTTTATTCCCTTTCTGCTAAATCTTACACACTGCTCCTTTAAAGTACTGTGCCCATCTAGTTGGTGGTAAATTTGAGTCTAGACCGAAATTGTGGGCAAAACCAATCCATAAAATTAAATTCAATGGGTTTAAAATGGATTGTTGTGTCACACAGCGGCGGCTCTTTATCCTTTGTGTTAACTTTGAAAATAAAAAAGACTAAGAGTTTAAAGCCTTGCTAGTGTAATGGAAATATGTCCTTTAGTGAGTCTTACTAAACTATTCAATCCAGATGTCATGTAAGGGTTTTATTCTTTGCAAAGGGTCAGACAGACATACAGAGTCTGCAGAATGTAAGACAAAGAGTCAGTGAAGAAACAGGTGACTTTATACTGTACGGGTATTACACCGTCTTAGGGAGGAAGGGAGTAGGGACCAACTGCCCTGAGATGAAGCCCTCTCATGGACAGTCAGATAAGAAAACTCTCTAATGAGCATCTTTCCAGTGGGTACTAACTGCAACCTAATAACATGATCAAACACCACATAGTTAAACATTGGTCTATAATAATGAAGCTTGCAAGGTGAAACAGTAAACACAGTAAAATATAAAATTTCCATCACACTAGCAAAGCAACTATGTGAGACTGTACTTTGAGCTAAACGGTAATGTCGGCATGCTGACAATGACAATGCTGACGTTGAGCAGACAATGTTTACCATATTAACCGTCTTAGCAAGTTAAAATGCTAACATTTGCGAATCAGCACTAAAAAGAACATTCATTCACCAGTCACTGCTATGCTTAGAGCCCCTGGCTTGTTTAAAATCTACATTTTGTGATACCCAACACCGAGTGTGCACACACATACCCACATGCAAACACACTGTCCTTAGGCATTAAAAATGCAGAAAGACGAGGTGACATGCATGAAACAGTCACCCACACTCCTCCTCAAGCACACACGCGCACACACTCACACACACACACACACCCCCTGACTACAAGCTGTGTGTCCTCCTACTCGATCTCCTCTTGCATCAGATCAGGACGGATCTCTCCCACCTGTTTTAGTGCTCAGCTATTACACCTACACACACCTCAGTACTTTTTGTTTTTAACCGTCACACCGTGTTTATGCACGTCAGTGGAGCTAATGATGTTTGAGTGTGAACCCAGCAAATGTGATCCCAGCAGGTCAGTGTCACGAAGCCACAGTTAGTGTGATCTCCAGTCGTACATCACACCTCTTCAGCCTTTCTGGGCGCATACAAGGCTTAGTCATCACACTCATCCTCCTCTCTCGATTATCTGCTGCCCTGGAGACTTCTGTCTTTTTCTTCCCTCCTTCCGTTTCTTTCCACCGATTCTTTATTTAACTTCATTCTATGTGTTGCTTTGCAACTCTGAGCATCCAAATTGTTAGCATTTAAGTTTCTTTGCAAATTCTGATACAATAACTTTGGTACCACGGAGGGCTCGCTCTGCATGGCGAGAGCCTCACCAACACCCTAGTTGCATTGACTCGTCTTTTCAAAGACGCCCCTTACATGCTTTGCGGCCCAGGGCAGAGCGCCCCAGGCTTCAGAGGCAGCTGCAACAACGTCTAACAGCGGGGTGAGAGGATGGTACACCACTGTCCTCCCCTCAAAAGTTATTCCCCACTGTTCGTCACCATAAGTCTTTGCCACTTGTTGATATAAGCACCATGGCATTGAACATAATGAGCCCAAAGTAAATCTTTACATTTGCAGATGATTGCCGCCCAGAAACAGCTGATTGAGAATGCAGATGCTGTTCAGGAGAGGATCGCCCAGGTGCAGAGAGAAGGTAAAGCGCACGGGCCAGTGAGAGATGAATGGTTTTGATGAGCGCTCAGGAATGAAACAACTACAGGACAGGATATGCCCTAAAAATGAAGTCTGACATGTACATCAAACAGCTGAACTTAGTGAGGGCGACTCCTCACAGAATGAGTCTGTCAGTAAACAACACAACAAGTGGAGATATTGTACCTTTTAGATTTGGACACTCCCAATTTCTCAGTATGGGTTTCTAATTAGAAAAGTCTAAAGGCGCTGTCATTTGTCATAAATCTGCTCTCGTAACACACTGCAGTTCTGTTTCAGATGTAATGCACCAGTATGACAGCTGCGCCTTTACAGTGAAAACCAAACATGTGTAGATGTCTTAAACCCTCTCACTGCCTTAGTTGAGTCCTGACCTCTAACTGCCAATATAAATGTCATGAGGATGGTTCTTTTGCATAAATATGTAAATTAAGTATCTGACAACCAACCCATAAAGACTTGTTTTTGACACTTGCCTCGAGTTAGTCACAAAAATTATTCAACCCCTTAGCCTGACAGTTATATTTCACCTGAATTTGAATTGTTGATGCCAACCCACGCCTGTAAACTGATGCTAAGCTCCCTTTTGGGTTTTTCAGGCATGGACTTCCATGAGGATCTTTCTCGGCTTGGGGAAAAGGAGGGACTGAAGGGACGCAAGCTAAGCAAAGCTGTGGAGAGTTTCACCTGGAACATCACTGTGCTCAAGGTACCTCAAAGCAAAACATAATGATAGAAAAACCCTTGGATTTTATAGGATCTGTGGCAGTTAAATGCCTGTTGCTGTGTGGTAATAAGGGTTAGGGGTTGAGACGGTTGAGAGAATCTGAAAGAGTTTAAAATAAGGCTGAAAATTTATTTTGAAAGACGTTTTCTTCCGTGTTTCATTTTAAAAGAAGAATTAAACCTTTTTATTTGCTGCTGCAGTACTGTAGTGGACACACAACTCCAGCTGTCCATACAAAGTTGAATGCAATAAAAAGGAACAAACTCACTCCATGGTTCAGCTAAAGCTAATAGCAGTCTGTCATAGTACATTCAAAATGGTTATTAGTTGTTCTCATTGCTAAAATAGGCACTTACCCTAATTACCTTTTGGCATCCATCTGTTCCTCATCACTGCAATAAAATGCTCTGTTAGGCTTTGAAAAGGCCACTTTCATTTGACACGGAAGACCACTTTATCACCATGCTGGCTTTGGTTGATGTGCTTCTTTGCAATGAATCTAAACTGTGAAATTGTCCCCCATTAACTGCATTTAACTCAAGATGCTGTTGTGTTCTGATGTAAAGAAAAGGACAGATGAAACCTGTATGTGTACTTATTCACCAGGGAGTATTAAATTTGCTCAGCACAAAAATGTTCACCTGCTAAAAGACTTAATGGCTGTGTTCGAAACGGAAGGCAGTTGCCTTGATTCCTCGATACTGTAATAGACAGCTGCAGCAGAAGGCATTTCATTCAAGTGAAGGCAGCTCTGTTTACATTGGTTTCGAACAGCCTTCTAGGCCAGCACTTAGGGCAACGTGTGGCGTCGGCACGCCGTCTTCTCTCTGATAGCCAGAAGAGACGCTAGCCTTAGCATCAGCTAACTAGCTATTGAAAAGCCAAACGGCTAACAGACGCCTCAGAAATCACACTGAACAAACTTGGTTGGTTACAGTCACGGGCTAATATGATAGTTCAGTCTTTAGTTCTCACTAGATTTTCAAAAATCTAAGCGAGAAAACTACTAAAAACTTTTAAAAACATGTATTTCAAATTCGGCTTGTTTGTCCGCCAACTTGGCAGTTTTTGAAAGCTATGGTGGCGGCGGCTGCAGCCGCACTCCTTTGTGGTTGATAGTCAGCATCAAGTCACCATCAATGCTGCCCATTGGCCATTACTGGGGCAGCTTGAAGGCATCTCAGGAGACAGGAAGAGATCGTTCGAGCCGTTTTGAACAGCACTCGATGCCTCGCTGTCCTGTTAGACACCTTCTGAGACAGCAGTTTAGCCCATTTTGAACATAGCCAATATGTGCATTTTGGATCTTTATACATGCTGACATGAAACAGGAAGAGGCAACAATTCAGCTTTTTGCATGTTTACAAATGTTTTGTTTAAGATTTTCAGGATTTAATTTTTTAAATATCTTTAATAAAATTTTTAAGCTGGTGTAATCATTTACTTTTATATTAACAATGGATTAAATGATTATGTATATGTGAAAGAGGTTGTTCTTTGTGACAGACCCACAGAGAAAAAGCACACGACTGGCAGTTCCCCTTAGCTCTCCAAGCTTTCTTATAGCTTCTTGTTTTGGTTTTTCAGTCTGCGAATCAGCTTGTTAACCTTGTTTCCACCTAGAGCAGGCAGCTGTTTTCTGAAGACTACCTGCCCAGCACAAAACAGCAACTAGCTGGTGAATCAAGCAGAGCATCTCACAGCTAAAGAGTCAGAAGTGTTCTTCATGAGTTGGTGAAAACAAAAACAGAACTGAATGGAGAGTGAATGTTGGACTTGGACTGGAAATGCTTGGTCAGCTGCCTCCAAGTGACCCAAAAAACATAAATGAATGCAGCTTTAAATCTATTGCTAAAGATTTCTGCAGTTGTTCAGGATTAGCCTCCTGCCAATCACATCCCAGGAAACAAGCCCAGCTAATAATAGCCTGTATAACAGAATCAAATGCTATACTTCCACCTTCAGCTCTAGTTGAAATGTATTCTCCCTGTGTGCTGCAGGGTCAGAGTGATCTGTTACGGGGAGCTAAGATGGATTCCCTGGATGCCCTGAGGCAGCTGGCCTTGGCATGTGAAGCCTGTGGACTCACCTCCTCGTCCTCTTCCTCCAACTCCTCGTCCTCCACCTTCTCCACTGCCGAGCTGCACTACTCCTCCCACCCCCTGTCAGGCCGTCGAAGCAGCACACACGGCAACGGACGCATCTGATACCCCTCCCCCATCCAAAGATGAAAAGGGAGTGGACAGAATAATTACAGAGGATAAGAGAGAAAAGGAGGCAGGAGAGCGAGAAAGACTGGTGTAAAAAGCACCACAGGAGACATGATTTTCTTTCTGACAGAGTGTATCCCTTTATCCAGTGCAGTAAGTGTCTAGACTAGCCTAGACCAGAGCAGTATATCTGTTAAAGCCTTATAGTGAGTTCAATTTATCACTGAGGGTCCAGCCTGCGGAGAGGCTTTTCATGAATGTCGTAACTTTGAGGTAGTGAAACATAGAAAGGCACTCCACGCAGGTGCTTGAATGGTTCCTACTTTTTTTTTCTGAGAAAAAAAGTGTGACTCACATTATAACTCTGCAGGGTTTTCCCTCATTAGAGGGGAAATCATAGACACCTGAATAATTTGTGACAACGGGGCTGTTGTGGAGCTGACGTTTATGGTTCTGTTAGTGTTTCAGTTCAGAGGTAGAATGCAGAATGGAGTTGATATAGAGCTGATGGGGCGAGTTATTCTTTGCCTCAGCATTTCAGCATGTACCTTTTGAAGGCAGCAAGATATATATGTGATTGTGTGTTTGTATGTGTGTGCACATGGCGGAGAGGGAAAGGTTCTTTAAGAGATTGATTGACAGGATGTGACCCACATAAAACACAGATGAAGAGTAACTAATTCAAGTAGCCTAGATTTATGGTGTAATACTACTTTTTTAAACTCACAAAGCTTTTATGGTATCCCTACTTTTGTTTTTAGATAGAACTAAAGTTACTGCAATAAAACTTCAACTTAAGACAGATATAACAGACAGTAAATGACAGGGAGTATTTGATGTCCACATGAAACCTTTTCCTATACCTGATTGGCTGAGCGTACCCCTTGTCTTTGGTCCTCAAACGCTAAAAACATGGTGGCTGTTCTGGTTACATCACATTTTTCCAAAGCTGTCAAAGCTGCAAATTTTGTTCTTCATTGAATTTCAGATGAAAAATAGACCTCATCTAAAGTACCAACAATGAGGTTTGGGAGTATGGAGCTGTAGAAAGTCACATACATCTGAACATCAGCTGATTTTATCTAATTGACTGACTTGTCTTTTCAGACTTCAGTCTCTTAGCAAATACTAAGCTCTTTCCTGGTTTGTTTAAAAGGCATTAAATAACTCCACAGATTAGTTGATAAATGCAAAACATCAATTACCGCATTCGACAGATTCCGAGGATTAGTACATTTTCTAAACTTTAACTAAAATACAGAAGCACTCACACACAGGGTCTTGTTATCACCACTTGATAGCCTTTGAGTCTGTCATGTTCGCTTGGAGAGTGGATAGCTTGAAACAGGAGGAATGAGGTGTTGTGGAGAAGAGTAATTGGAGAAGTGTGTTGATACTGTAGTACTGCTGTAGTACATGTGTGGATCACATAACCTCCTCACGACACCAGCATGTAGGTAACTGGACTCTGTACGTGTGCGTTTGTGTGTAGGAAGAAGAGATTCCTGCAGCACTGATGAAGTACACTGTATTGATGTAGCAATAATAATAGTGGTACATTATAAGAAAGTCAATGAGGCTGTGTACTGGCTGAAAGATTGAAAACAATATTACTAACTGTATGGCTCAGTGATGCTTATAAATGTGTATGAAAACAACTACAAAAATGCTGTCTACTGATCAAGGCTTGTAGTTGTGCGTACCTGTCTGTGATGGCCACCTCTTGGTCTTTGAGTGTAATTGTGTATTTCTTCTTAATGCAGGAAAACACCTGATATTTGTTCTTTAACTTCAGCTTTTGTACTCATTTTCTTGGATCTTGTAATGCTGCGTTTGAACCAAACTTGACAAAAGTGATGCCAAGCAACACACAGGACTAAGCTGTTAGATTTACCTCCTTGAATATTGTCACACCTTACTATTCTCTGGTGAACAAAAGTATATCTCCACTGTTGGGGATTTTTTAGTCTTTGAAATGAAATGGAAATACATGTCTCAGAATGCATCATCATCCAGCTTTAAAACTACGCTGTTTTCTTGATTTCCAAGTCGTTAGCATTTTGGTTTTGCATTGGTTGATGTAATTTAAAAAGACCAAGTAAGGCAGGTGTGTTTGAAAAGGTTTGATTAACAATTACTCATGATCTAGTGCACCATAGGTATTTTTTAAACAGTGGATTTGAACAAATGTATTCCCACCTGAATCTACTGGAGCTGAAAGTGCAGAGTGGGACATTTTGAATGTTAATTCTGCCCTTTGAGGGAGGCAGGAAGGTCGACCGATGAGAGACGAGGGTCACAGCTAAACATTGTAACAGATCAACCAGCCGGTGGCATTTTGCAGTAGACGGGGTGAGAAACACTGAAACACGGGGAGGACACTGAGGTTTACCAACTTGTTAAGCCCCTTTTAAGTGCTTGTGCAGGACTACTGTTTTTTTCTGAATGACATCCCATATTTTTGTATT
Organism: Micropterus salmoides; assembly: GCF_014851395.1. Taxonomy (NCBI): domain Eukaryota; kingdom Metazoa; phylum Chordata; class Actinopteri; order Centrarchiformes; family Centrarchidae; genus Micropterus; species Micropterus salmoides. The sequence continues at coordinate 26,871,560 of NW_024040596.1, forward strand.
CTGTTTTGTTGCCTTTCAGTTATCTACACATCCCTTTCCTTTTTTTAATACTATTAACCTCTTTTGTACCTCCACTTGTCTCCATCCTGTTATTCCTGCTGCTCTTCCGGAGGCTTCAGGTGGGGAGTAACAGAGCTGATGTACTGAGTCATAGCCACAGGAGGAGGTTGACCTACTAACATTTGCGTGTGAGTGTTTTTCTTTGTGTGTGTGTGTGTGTGTGTGTGTGTGTGTGTGAGAGAGAAGACATACGCTCTTAAAAGACATACACTGAACAAAATTATAAACGCAACACTTTTGTTTTTGCTCCCATTCATCATGAGCTGAACTCAAAGATCTATGACTTTATCTCTGTACACAAAAGTCCTATGTCCATGCTGTCTGATCAGCATCTTTATACGCCGCACTTGTGAGGTGGATGGATTATCTCGGCAAAGGAGAAGTGCTCACTGACACAGATTTTGACAGATTTGTGAACAATATTTGAGAGAAATAGGCCTTTTGTGTACATAGAGAAAGTCATGATGAATGGGTGGCAAAAACAAAAGTGTTGCGTTTATAATTTTGTTCAGTGTATGTTGAAGAGAGAGCAAAGGTTGAAAGATAGTGTAAAAATGGACTGATATTGGACTAACGTTTGATTACATGTGTTGTTGGCTATGCACACCTGCAGAGCCTCTTAGTTGGCTGTGAGAATAGACAGAATGACAGCACCTGCTGTTGTGGTCTATAAATAACACTCTGACTCTCTGGGGGCCTTGGTATGTGTGTAAATGTTGGTGTGCTTATGTCTGTCATGATACCATGGTGCCCTAATTCCTGGCCTGATGATGCAAAGTGGTTCTCCTCATTGCCAAACTAATTGCCATATTTTCTCCTAATTGCACTGAAGCAGACAGCATCTTCAGGAGGATCTTCACTTACTCTGAGAGGTGTGCACAAGTATATGAAAACTACAGTTTTCATTGTCATCTCTCAGAGATCTGCTTGGAGGGAGGATCTCTTTGCATTATTGATGCATCAGCTCAAGTAAAACAAACCACGGTGTTGGCTTTCTGTGTTCCGGTTTACATACCTCCTGACACAGGTAATACAACTAGGTTAAAGAGTGAGCATGTGATGGGGCCTACTGTACCTGAGGAGACGCAGTGAAGTAGAAGGTCACAGGGTTCACCTTTTTGTAGGTGAACATAAGCGAAATACAGGGTCAGGTTTCAGTACTTCATTCTCAGAATAATTCATTAGGTACACACTGTATTTACAAAGAAGATCTATGGTGGATAGTGACAACTGTGCTGCAGCATAAAAGGAAAGCAACATGAACAAGAAAAAACTTGCAGCTTGCTTTTTGAGTGGAGACTGACCTTTGCAGTGCGTCAGGAAGATACGTCTGAGCCACTGATTTGTAGCCTGATGATCCAAAAGGACCATACCTGTGTATGGCATGGTTTAACCTACTTACTTCAAATCATTTACTGTATACTTGCAGTAGCAGAACATACCATTGTAGATGCATAGATGTGCTTGTATACCTTCCAGGCCGCTATTGGTTTCAGTTAATGTCAGTAAAAGTCAGCTTGCAGACTTGCTTCAAGTAATTCCATTTCAGTGAACATCATCCTCTGGTTTATGTTATCACATCGTGATGATGCAAATAAAAGCAACTGAATTTCTGTGATATGCATTAAAAAAGAGTCCCCATTTTTAAGCCATTTATATGCAAAAAGCCTGACTGACACAACCTTTCTCACAATGTACATCATTTGGTGTCTGGGTCTGAATTTGTAACGATAGAGTTCATCAATGCGACAGTAACCAACTCTGAGGTTCTCTGCAACTTGTGATTTCCCCAACAGCAGCATGCCACTTTCATAACAATATAACTGAGCATGATGTTCACTGTGATGGATCGCCTCTCTCAAGCATGTTACAGGTCTCCAGAGGCTGCAAAAGTTTGGGAAAACAGTCGGCAGTCAGGCAAAGTACATGATTTGTAGTAAATTAACTGAACTTGCAGAAACACCAGTGTGATCCTTCAAACATTCAAAAATAGGGTTTTAGGTATGAAGCATTTTCCTGCCATCATCATGCCTCTCACACACTCTGCTTCATATGTCACTGCATTTACCTTACCTGATGATATGTTTACCGCTGCAAAAGGGCACTGGGGTCTGCCACTCACTACAGTGCTTTACTATGATGTTCATTATACTGCATCTAATTTCTAACCAAAAGCTGCACCCTGATCCCTGAAGTGTGGACTTCTCGACTTCCCTTTATACCCTTAAAAAGTGGAACAGATCTCTGTAAAGATCTGTCTTTCACTGTGATACAATTTAAAATTTTGAGTTTGAAGGATGGGAGTGGTAGACAGATCTGTGCTAAAGAGCAGGGTGTTGCATTGGGCTGCGTTGTATCTCTGTTACCCACGTGTCTTAACCTAGAGCTAGCTCTCTCTCTGCTCTTCTGTGTGTGATGCTTCCTAGCTTTGCAGACCAGTGGTCAAGTAGCGCTTAACATTAATTTGAATTGGAGAGTCGTTTATGCCTGTCATAGTGATGTGGACAAAGTTGTGTAACACTTGGAAATGTGTAAAGGTATTTTAGGTTCTATATTACCCGTGGCAACTGCAGTGTCTGTGTTGGCCTGTGTCTACGCCGCCGACCTTTTAAATCAGTGTTGCTCTCTGTTCTTACAGTCACTGTATGTTTTTGTAAAATAGAAAAAAAAAGACCAAAAGAAGAGAACTATTTATTGAAGTGTGTTTTAAAAACCATAAATAAATCTAATTAATTAAATGGACCTTGCTTTTATTTTGAAAAGCTACTGTGTTTTCTATCTGACAAGTAATTATATATAACAAGAGTATGTATGCCAGACTAAATAAAGTTATCTTTTCCTGACCAAATCTTCTTGTTGCCTCTAATTTGTCTTCCTCTATGTGCTAATACTGTTACACTGTGTATATGTAGATGACCTCAGGCTTGTTCAGGCACACAATTGTACTGTTAAACTCACATGACATACTCCACCGGTGACCATTAAAAGAATATAAAAACTTGGCTCTTTTTTCATATAGTTAAAGTTTTGCCCATATTGGTAAGTATAAGTATAACTTTCATCATTTACAAGTAAATTTTAAAAGCAAAGTAGGGATTTCTGGCGTCTACTTCTACCAACATGTGTGGAAAAGGGATCAGGTCAGAAGAGGTCAAAACTCCAGCAACTCAATATGGAACAACTTTATTGTGAGACCAGGATGTTGTGTCCACCAGCTGAAACACGCTGGTCTGTTAATAAAGTTGTTCTGTAAATATCTGTAATCAGATTTTGGTTGTCTGAGAAGCCAATAAACATTGCATTTTTTATTGGCTGCCTAACAGGCCTTTTCCCGAAAGAAATTTTGACGTCATAGTAGGATAAGCACAGGCGTAAATAAATAAAGTTAATGATTCCATTCAGATGCTCGGGATTCAGGGTCCTGGGGTTTATGCATGCTGGCTCTCTGTCACACTGTCATGGGCAGAGCAAAAGAGCAATCAATTATGTTATATTAGTAAAAGCACTTACACTATGACAAGTTAAAATATACGGAAGCCGAGAGCAGTTGTGCTTGCAATCATTTTAAAATCTTGACATAACAAAGCTTGTTTTCTTGTGATAAAGGGTTAATTTACTTCGTTATCTTGAGAAAACAAAAGGACAATTTCTCGAAATAATGAGAAATAATTGTAGCCTACTAATGAAATAAACTGAAGTGCTCTAGCCTGTGAAATTGCAGCCGGGATAGTCTTCTCCTTAAATGACGAGGACAGATCTGAATGTTATCTCTCTTTAACTCTAACAGAAAGACACAGTGTAAGTTCTGCCTGTGTTAGACCTTGAATAAAGTACATTCTGATGCACTAATCAAAATTGGGTACACCTTGGTTTGACATTTTCAGCTTGAATCAGTTACAACAGTTGCCAAGACACCGTCTGTGTATGCTGACATGCACTCCAGAGCTCTAATAAATTTTATAAGTAATAAGAGGAAACGACCAAGGCTTAATTTGAAAAAAGAACTATTCATTTTCACAACCTGCATCTCCAACCTGAACATTTTAAACAAAAACCATAAAACAACAGGTGTAGCCTACTCACTTAGTTTCACACCTTATTTTTCCACAGGTAACCTGCACTACATACCTTCATACTGGAGATCCTAATTAAGAAATTAGGTAATGGGCTTGAAATTTTGGAATGATATGCAGTGTCAGTTTATTTGGTATACCTAGCAAAATGCAGTCTAATACAGCATTCCTCCAATAAATTCCAATCTTACGTTACTATTTACTTCCACTCCACTGCAGTTCAAAGATACTTTTAGTACGAGTCGAATAATCAATTGACAGAAAATTAATTGGAAACTATTTTGATAGTCGTTCAGTAATTTTCTTGCAAAAACACCAAACATTAAGTGGTTCCAGATACTGCTTTTGCTTTTAGTTATTTTTTATTATTTTTAATAATTTTAAGGTTTGGACTATTGGTTGGACAAAACAAGTATTGTAAAGGCGTAAAGGAGTATTTCTACAAACCAATAATCAAGAAAATTATCATCAGATTAATCCATAAAAAATATCATCTGTTGAAGTAATTTACAAAATAAGCTCTGCTTCACCCAACTACAAATGAAGTGTAAAATCATGCTTACATTAATGAATGAGTAATAATAACAGCCCTATAATGATATAATATAGTATAACAGCCAAAGGAGAGATTTTTTACTGCATTGAGCCCACTTGAAGTAACATGCCTACATTTTTCTGGATATAAGCTACATGACTTTACTTCTAATGAGTCAGTATATTTTTTACAGTGTGTAAATAAAATATCTGAATAGGGTACTTCGTTGACCAATGGTTTTAGCTTGTGAGAGTAAATAAAAGTTCAACTGGGAGATTTTCCCGCAATGGTGCAGATCCTTTCTGTACAGATGAGTCGCCACTCTGTTGGTTTGGTTGAACTAGCCAGCATGAACAGTCCACTCCTGGTTGAAATGCACTGTTACAGAGTGATGTTTCTTTTACACAAACAATCTTTGGCTGACATTAGCTGCGGCCTGTATAACTTTTTATCCGTTTACATAACCTAATGCCGGTGAGCTTTATCCAGGTACTTCACCAGCAGGGAAATGGAAATTCAAAATGAAAGTGCTACACAGGGCAAGAGGTTAGAAAATCCTCCATGTTTTTAAACAAACTCACAGCTAAGTCAAAATAGTTGATTTAATTACCTAACATTGAGCATTTTCTGTGTACAATATTACCAATATCGCAGGTGAGTTTTATCTTCAAATGAAGTGGTTCAGTTAGACAATGTGGCTAAACTCTTGGCTTGTTTACAACCTGTCTGATCATCTGACTGTGTTTCTTTTCCCTGCAGAACTTGGTTGTAGTGATAAAATGTTTCCACATATCTGGTGAGTACCATGTTATCATAACTGATGGAAAGGATGGCCAAAACCATAAAAAGACCCTAAATTGTGATAAGCCAGTTTTCCTTTAAAATGGTCCTTTGCTATAGTCAAGTTGCTGCAGCTGTTGTTCATCCATAGGCCTGCCAGTTAAACTTGCCTGCCAACACTTTCTTACTCCTTTCTTCTATTTTTATTTTGTAAAGTTGGGTAATCAGTCCAGTAGCTCTCTCAAAAACTAAAAACCATTTTTCCCCTCCACACAGTCTCTAAAGTCTGATATACTTTTCACACTGGTGCCCTGGTTTCTTATCAGATTATGGGCCACCATCTTCCCCGCTGCTGCTGGTATTTGGGACTCTCTTTCTCTGTTGGGATGCCAAAATAGCTGTGGCCCTGCTTTTGTATCGTGGGACCAGAGTGACCCTTTACCCAAAAGGCTTTTCTCTAACCAGAGATGTTGGGGACAAATGTTTACCTTCGCCAAAGCCATGTATTTTCGCTGCTTGCTCTAACATGCTTATCAGATGTTCAGTCGATGTTTGTGTGTAGGTAACTTTGCTGGCTGTCTTATTTCTCTCTTGCAGATCTGATTGTGTGTCATGTCTTAGCTTGTGCTCTTGCAGTTGCCATCTACCTACAGTGGTGTAGTTGCATTTCCTATTGCTTTCTTGTAGTGGCTTAGCTTGATTTCTCTGGCTTGTGTTCTGGCTTGTGCATTATGATGTGTGAATGCTGTCTTTTAATAACTTTTGTGAATGTTCTTTGTTTGATGTTACCATTGGCTGACTGTAAACAGGGCAATGGTTGGAGGTGATGTTGTATCTTGTCCTTCACAGCCCATTCTGATGGTTATTTTTCTGTAATATCGGCTTTATGGGAATGCTTGACATGGCTTTTGTTGCTCATTGGACAGACAGGTTTTGACAGAGCATTACAGAAATATTTGATCTCAACAGCAATCGGTTTGTGCTTTGCTAATCTTCGTGAAGTATCATAAACTTCTGAGCTATGGCATCTGCTGCTTGTCCATACTACGCAACATTTAGAAGAATCTCATACGCTTAATAACTATCTGCTGCATGACATGTCGGATCCAGCTGATATATATATATATATATCAAGCTAGATTTATTCATCTCAGAGCCCATGTTATTCACCACTATTGGCTTATTAAAGACATGTTGATAAGTAACCACAGTAGAGAAATGTTCTAGACAGGTTGTAATCTGGTTCTGGTTTATAAATTTACTTTATTAAATGTTGGTAAATGGTAAAAAAAATGTATGTACATGAAGTGTATAAATAAAATTAAGATACTACTCAGCAGGCTCCACATTTACAATTGTCTACTTTTCAATGAAAAAGAGAGAGGCTGTCAGTTTCATGCATAATTACGACCATGTATGGATATGGTGCGTGGTCATGACAGACTGCAAGGCCTGGCTCATCAGCTGTGCGTGATGATACTCTGTATTACCAGGAGGGGGAGCCAAACATCAAGCTATCTCATAGTTCAACCAGGTAGTTCAGTGCATCCATATATCTAATGCAATGTCCGTTGTAGGGATATGTTTTTAAATTTGTGGAAATGTGTACCTTTTTCCCGTGACCCTGTACGCAGGATAAGTGGTTGACGATGGATGGATGGATGGAGGGTGTACCTTTTTTAATATCATATCAAGGTTTATAGTGATGTGTTGAATCATGACTGAACATGTACAAAATCAACAGTTTATTTTAGGGCTATTACTAAGGGTTATCTTCATTATTGATTGATCTACTGATTTATTATTCACAGAGCTCAAGTTGATGTCCACAAATTGCTTGTTTTTATTGGACCAACAGTCCAACAAAACCCAAATATATTTAATTTACAATGATATGTGACAGAAAAGCAGCAAATCCTGAGAAGCCAGAATATGTTTTGCTATTTTTACTTGACTGGAATGAGAGATTGATTATCAAAACAGTTGCTGATTTATTTTCTGTTGATCTACTAATCGATTAATTGAACTGCCATTTCGATGGTAGTTAATGAGTGCTTGTGGAAAGTATCTTGACATACCTGTTAATGCTGTTATTTATTGTCTCTTATTTGTTGTTGAAGGGCAGTAAAGTCTCATAGTTGCTGTATCTGGCCCCCCTTCTCTCTCCCTCAGGAGGTGTTGGGCAGCAGATGGGCGGTGATGGAACTGTGTGGTAGTGTAGGCGGTGACATGACAAGCTGTCAGGCCCTAATGCAGGCTAACATCTGGAGGTTGCTGGTCACATCACTTCTTGCCTGCCAGCAGGGTCTTCTAGCCCGGGGCCAGAAGCCACCCTGAGGGACGTACACCGAGGGCCAAACCTGGGTCTCTGAGACCGGAAGCAGACAGCAATAAAGGTGTATGTACAACAGGAGATACTTTGCCTTTTACCATGAAGTGAAAGCAGAAAAATAAAGCTTATATTGGGGGTAATACTGAGTGAGCTGCAATAAAGTTTCAGAGTATAAACTGGTTTAAGTGGGTCAATGTGCATGTATTGTAAAGGGCTTAAAAACTATCAGGAAAATAAATTTAGTTTAGCAGCTTTGGAAGACATCATGAGCCATCTTTCTCAGCGTATATATCCCATCAAACAGCTGTGACAAACCACAAATAGACAATCACCAGAAGTCCTCTGTGAGTGGGTGGTGTAGCTGCGACTGCACGCACAGCAGGATAATACAGGGCCTGTTAAAACCGTTAGTGCCATTGAGGCACTGTGCTATTAGCGCTTCATGCTCGCCTTGAGCATCCAAGAAGCAAGTGCCTCTTATATTTTAATGACAGCCCTCACCCAGAGGTAATTTCACCGTGATTAAGGCAGGAGGGAGGAAAAAAAACACGTCTTAAAAGTCTCTAAATTGCATCTTATTTATCCACCTTTTAACTAACTACAAAAGGCAGACAGACAATGGCACTGCATGTTTCTACCTCTCCTGGTGAACAATTATAGCTAAGACATTATCTGGTCCATCGTTTTATGGGTATTAAATGGGGCACCCAGGAGATGACAGAGTGAAGCTTTGATGGAAAAGTTTTGATTTAAACTTTAAATGTATTGTTTTTTTCACAGACCACATTTGACCTGCCTGATGCAAATAGGCCTTTTGATTTAGTTTAAATGCCTCAGCTTTGGGTGGAGCATCTTCTTAGTTTTAATTTACACACACACATTGTGTCAGGCCTTTCCTGCATCGTCAGTCTACAAGAATCTTTTTTTCTTTCTTTGTTTTGTAACCATGCTGAGGGATGCGTGGCTCAAGGGATGGCACTGTCTGTCTGTCAGTTGATCGGTCTATGACTTTGGTCCAGACTTAAGGTACAAGTAAAGATATTTTCGGCACTGTGAGCATGTTAGCCTACTGGTGTTGGCACTTAGCTCAAACCACCTTTGTGCCAAAGTGCAGCATGAAAAAACTAGCATGGCGGTAGACATTTAATCTTTTATGTACTTTCTCTGGTGGGGTTCAGCTCGTCTCCCCATCACTCTTTATCCTTCTATCCATTTTGAAAGATATCGGTCAAATACATCGCTTTTATCAAAACCACTGCAACTGAAATTGAAAGAGAGATGCGTCTCAAAACAGCTGAAGATTATTACAACAAAATACCTCAAGTCAATTCTTTCCCACAACTACTAAATGCGCAAAAGGCAGCAGCCGGAGCGTGTTTGTTGTTGAATGAATGAATGAATGAATGAATGAACCTAGGATGTGAGGAAGGGGAGGTCCCATCAGAGCCGCTCGTTGCTATCAAATCACACTCCATTGTGTGAGGTGGAGAGGAGTTGGAGAGCGGCCTACGTGGATAATTATACTCACCCGAATCGCTGTTGCACCTCTCTGAGCCCCCCGAGCAATCACACGGCATCTTCAGAGACATTGTATTATAATCACAGCCATTCACAACTTTAAAAAGTTTGAATTTACATCCCTGTATCATCCTCCTGAATCACCCCACCTACACCACACTTTTCATTTATTGTCTCACTTGATTGCACGCTCGTGGACTCATCAGTCAAGTAAGTCAGCGAGTTGGACACAAAGCGACTCCTTGAATCAGAGCTTGGGTCGTGTAGGAACTGCTTTGCAAATGACTGAAACACACTTATTGAATTGTAGTGGCACAAACAGGCACTCACACACACACACACACACACTCCTCTAGCTAATGTTGCTAATGTTAATAGCCTGTGCTGCTTTAATTGGTTCGTAAACGCTGTAAGCAGAGTCCCCACTGTGTGTTTAATGAACAGGTAGCACTCCATGATTACAGCAATCTCAACCCACCACCCCGCTGCTACAGACTCCCTTCACACACACTCAGGAACAAGACGCCACACACACACTGTCCCCAGACTCTTTCCGTAAATGGACAAAGGCAATTTGAGCGGCTCCTGTGCACTGCAGGACGCTGGGTAAATTAGAGACGAGGACGAGAGGGAGAGAGGGACCAGGCGAGGGAGGACAACAAAAGAAAATGAGGGGAGATGAGCGCAAAAAAAATGATTACTGGTTTATGAAGGGAATCATTTCATAGCACACGGTTGTATGTGGACAGTAGGTGATTTGCTCCAGTATGAGCTCGAATGTGTGTGCGCACGCTAGAGAACATTGCTGATTATGAAATGTGTGTGTCTCCTTTGTCTCGTTCTGTTGTTAATTGTGTTTGACATCCAGAGAACATCTGCATGTTCTTCGTTTTTCTTTTACCATGTCTTTACTCCAATTCATCAAATTATTGAAACAGTTCCCAAGACTCACTTCACTTGAGAGACAAACTTGTTTTTGCATCCATTCCACTGCTCTTTCCTTTTTTCTGTTCTGTCTTCCTCTCCTCTCTTGTTTCCTTCTCTCCTCTCCTCTGTTTCGTCTCCTCTCTTTTCTTTTATCTTACTCCATTCTTGTGTTTCATCCTCTCTTCTATTGTTTCCTCCTCGTCCCTCTTTTTTCTCCCTCTCCTCTCCTTTTCCTTTCCTGTTTCCTCCTCTCTTCTCTTTTATCTTCCCCTCTCCTCTTGTTTCCTTCTCTCCTCTCCTTTTCCTTTCCTGTTTCCTCCTCTCTTCTCTTTTATCTTCCTCTGTCCTCTTGTTTCCTCTCCTCTCTTCTCTTATTTCCTTCTCCTCTCATGTTTCCTCTTCTCATCCTTTCCACACCTTTCTTGTTTCCTTCTCTCCTCCCTAACCCTTTTCCTCCTCTCTTCTCTTGTTTCCTTCTCTCTTCTCCTTTTCCTTCCCTGTTTCCTCCCCTATTGTCTTTTAGCCTTCTCTCCTCTCGTTTCCTCTTCTCATCCTTTCCACTCCTTTCTTGTAATCTTCTCTCCCCCCTTCTCTTATTTCCTCCACCCGCTTCGTTTTCCTCCTCTCTTCTCATGTTTCCATCTCTCCTCTCCTTTTCATTTCCTGTTTCCTCCTATCTTTTCTTTTATCTTCCTCTCTCCTCTTGTTTCCTTCTCTCCTCTCCTTTTCCTTTCCTGTTTCCTCCTCTCTTCTCTTTTATCTTCCTCTGTCCTCTTGTTTCCTCTCCTCTCTTCTCTTGTTTCCTTCTCTCCTCTCATGTTTCCTTTTCTCATCCTTTCCACACCTTTCTTGTTTCCTTCTCTCCTCCCTAACCCTTTTCCTCCTCTCTTCTCTTGTTTCCTTCTATCTTCTCATTTTCCTTTCCTGTTTCCTCCCCTATTGTCTTTTAGCCTTCTCTCCTCTCATTTCCTCTTCTCATCCTTTCCACTCCTTTCTTGTAATCTTCTCTCCCCCCTTCTCTTATTTCCTCCACCCGCTTCTTTTTCCTCCACTCTTCTCATGTTTCCATCTCTCCTCTCCTTTTCATTTCCTGTTTCCTCCTATCTTTTCTTTTATCTTCCTCTCTCCTCTTGTTTCCTCTCCACTCTCCTGTTGTTTCCTCTTCTCATTCTTTCCACTCCTTTCTTTTTTCCTTCTCTCCTCCCTGCCCCTTCTTGTTTCATCCTCTCCCCTCTTTTCTTTCTCCCACTCCCACTCTCATTTTCCATTCCTGTTTCCTCCCCTATTGTCTTTTAGCCTCCTCTCCTCTCTTGTGTCCTCTTCTCATCCTTTCCTCTCTTCTCTTGTTTGCTCCTCTCCTCTCCTCCTCTCCATCTGTTATTTCTTGTCTATCCTGAGGCACAGTCAGGAGCTCGTCTTCTCAGTGGGCTGATGAAGATGTGAGATGACAGCCGTTTTTCTGCAGAACCGCTCACTCAGAATGAGTAGAAACAGAGGTGGGTCTCGTTGGAGGCCTGTATATATGTACGGCTGGGTGGCAAACCTCATGTTGTATACATATTTGTTCAAACGTGCAAGTTGCTCAGTAATCCTCCCCACTCTGTTTCCCCTCCCACACATGTATATAAACAGGCAGGCCTCTGCCCATCTCAGCTAACATGGGGGAGATGCGATGGGTGAGGCTAGTAAGGAGGGGAATGGTAAGGGAAGGGGGCATGCGAAGCCTCTGCCAGATGCCCTTTGTAAATAAGCAGGGAGTCCTTAGAGGGGCGCCGTCGGGCGTCCTGACTCACCCGTCCCGAAGGACGCAATCAGGGTGCACCCCCCCACCCCCACCCTCCAACCTTGTAAGGGGTAAGGAGGGTTGAGGAAAGAAGAGGGTCTGGTCTGTATGTGCCTGGAGCTGACACAGAGGAGCTGTGGGTCTAATTCATTAAACCAGCCTTCTAATATAAACAGCCATTCATTTCGCTGCCTGACACTGGGCCGTCTGGACAATGTGAAGAGCCCCAATAGAACTGCCATAGACTGTGTGTGTGTGTGTGTGTGTGTGTGTGTGTGTGTGTGTTTGGAAGAGAGTGGTGGAGTCTGGCTGTTTGTGTGTATGAAGTCTCAGAGAGCCTGTTGGTCCCAAGCAGGTATAGTGAGGCTAACCAGAGGCTTTCATGAGCCTCGACACGGTTCACAGAGCAGCTGAAATGCACATTTTATTTTTTAAAAATTCCACATAAATTCAAAATGTGGTCTGTACAGTTTTTATAATAAAGGGAAGACATTAAGATGTGGCTGAATTATGTCAGTTGAACTGGTAGTGATCTGCAACCAGCTGGTAAGAGTGAGTACCTATAAGGACAAATAACAACTTTTTTAAAACACAGACTGCCTCATAAATATTACACATGTTAGAATGTAGACACTGTATATAATAAAATAAATTACATGACAATAAATGTATCACATACTATTTAAAGCCCAGGATAAATGAGAAAAAGTGTGAGCATCAATTAAATACCTTAAAATACCTAGAAACAGTAGGTCTTAAGATAGATTAAAAAAGCCTAACAGAGTTAATTCATCTGAACTATTTTATAGGGATGCTGAGGAGCAAGATTATAAATGACAAAGTTGTAGAAAATATGTTAAAGGCACAACAAGATTTTATATTTTGACAATAGACATGAGAAAGTGATTAAAGACCTTAACAGTTGAAAGAAAAAATGATGATGCAAGCAAATACAGTATATCTGCATGGACTTGATGCAATCAGTTTGAGAAGTCAAAGTAATCAAATTACATTACGGCACAAAAATTCATATAATTTGCAATATGTTGGATTCATAACAAATTACGCTTTGCAAACATAATAGACAGATTCTTAATCTCTGATTAACTAATGCAGACACACACACACACACACGTCTCCTGCAGGGCCAAATTGTCGAGATCAGACCCCCCGTTGCTCACACACTTAGCTCCATGTCTTCTCCTGTTCTTTTGCTATAAAGAGTTCTCCTTTTGTTAATCTGAGAGAAAAGAAGAAGCCTGAAAAGAACCGCTATAGAGTGCTGAAAGCGGACAGTGGACGAATGTATTCAGAGGTAATGATGTACAATGATCAGTAATCATGAAAAATAAGATGTTTTTTTTCTTCTGGACTTTATAATCTTTGAAAAGTGAGGTAAGTAGTTGGTTTTATTATAAGAATTACTCCATTTAAAATCCCCACAGCTTCAGTAAAATGGAGTTTGACTTTAAAGAGTTTAAGTTTTAAAGAAAATAGTTCTACCAAAAAAAGGAAGAAAAACTGAAAATCTGATGTGTAAGATTATTTTATCAGGTTATGTTTTAGCCTTATACAGGTGGCAGATAGATTTCCACTGACCAAAAGTCTGGCCAGCTGCTATTTAGGGACACGTTGACAGTAGACACTGTCGTCGTCGACAACAGACAGACAGTACACACGCACCGACACTGATACTGAATGTGGAATGTGGGATTTATGGGCTTACAAATGCACACACACACACACACACACACACACACACACACAACACATGTACATGCCCATTGGTCCAAGCATGCAAGCATCCACCCACCCACACATGCAAACACACACAAACACACACACACCTAGGTATCTGTGACCACTAATTGTGTCTGGCCAGTGCCGTCCCCAGCAGCCAGGGTCATGAGAGTGCTGCGGTGCAGGACAGGGTAGCCATTGCGGTAGCCTCTTAAACATAGCTTATCCTGAGGCCTGTTATTACCCTGAGAAACTATCATATTTTTCTCCTCAAAACCGTCTGCTCAGTCAATTTAATGAAGCAGGCATTCCAACGGAGGGAAATGAGCAAAAACTCCCACAGTCCCACACAGCACCAGCAATTAATCGTTCTAGACAACAACCACCAGGAAGGAGACAGGGTACAGCAAAGAGGTTTATCATCACTTGTCTCTCTGTTGTTCGTCTTTGTTCTGCCTTTTTTCCTCAGGTGGATGTTTCAGTGTGGCTATGCTATACACTGTCACTCTCAGAGGTGCAATCAAACTATGTCTGCTGTTCTGTAGCACAAAGTGATCATAGCATACTGTATGCAGGTGGCTGATGGTTGCGCTGTTTAATTGATGAGCCAGGGCTGAGGACAAGTCTGAATTTGAACAATCATTTCGTGCTCTCTGTTGCAGAAAGCGTGACCAGCAATACGATACATTTCCGCCTCAAAGCAAAAAAGCAACTCAAATAGAGCTCAGCCTTTTATTGAGGCGTTGCAGACACTGTATTCAAGTGAGAAGATAAATCATAGTCTATCCCTTTTGTGCACAAAGAATTCTTGACACTAACAACAACTGGACCAGTGCAGGCCTAATAGAAATTTAAAGTAAACTGACTAAATAATAATAGCTATAAATAAAAACCAAAATACAACAAAACAATGTATATCTTCAAATATTCTCAATTATATATAGTGTCAAAAATAGCTAAAAATGCAGCATCTACACACCGTTGCGTCATAAATCAGCAGTCAACAAAACATTACTACAGCACTATCAAAACTTTCCGAGTTTTCTCTGCAATTCATGCTCTGTCTCGGTTGTGAAAATGTTTGTGCAAAGTTGCAGTAGTTTACTGTATATGTACCTGTTGATAGCAATTGATTAGACTGGTACCCTAAGACAAAAAGAACACCTGACCCAGAGCTTTATTAAGTTATTATGTTATTTCAAGACTATATTAGAAACTATTGAAATACAGAGGACAGCAGCAGTTCCTTGTGCTC